>NC_136408.1:76787788-76815288 GCF_051521515.1 Lactuca serriola
TGTTACAATAGATTGTGATTTTTATGTAATATGAAACAGTGCAAGATACCTAGCTGATGGCAAAGATAAGAACCAAAAGACTAGTGAAGCTGCAACTATACCAATTAACTGAAGAAAAGCCTAAAATGCCTTGATCATATTTGATAATTTATCGATATAGACATAAAATATTACTGTCTTCGGGTTAGAATCCATGTTATAATTTTTGGCTTTACAGAGATCACTATATATCATTATCAGGAAGAGAAGGTCTAACATGAGAAAGAAGAGCATGTTTGGTTAGCCAAGGCGTGACTGCCAAATCAACCAAACAATCGGGCATTCCTTGCTACCACATTCAATGGCTTGTGGCAAGTCATCCTTGGCTACCAAAACAAAGTGCTATTCTCTTCATGTAAGAACTCTCTTCCCTCCAAACATCAAATTTTCATCTGTGTCTATTAATCTTCTTGAAATGAAGAAGAGATGCGCTAACATGAGAAAGAAGAGCATGTCAAGTTAGACTAGGACTGACTGCCTACTGAACCAAACAAGGTGTTTTTTTTTCCAAGTTAACACCTTGAAGTGTGATGAGGCAAGCCATCCTTGGCTACCAAACAAGAGTACTCTTCTTTTCATGTAAGAACCACTCTTCATGTTCTGTCATCTGCTTTAATTAATGTGCATTACTCGTTTTAGTAAGAGTGTGTATTTATAGCTAGCCTATGGCAATTTAGTTATGAATGGAACTGAATTCTTGATAATCTTTCTTCCCCTTTTGTCTTTCCAATTCTCTACCATGTACATCATATCTGATCGAATATATTCTCTTGTTAGACCATATGAACCCAATTCTTTATATCTATATAATGTTCTTCAATAAATGACCAAAAGCTTTCTATGGGTTGACTTCAACTATTTGATCCCCCCACTAAGCATAATGATCCTCATGATTTATTATTATTATTATTATTATTATTATTATTATTATTATTATATTAATATTGTTATTATTTTTCATTAATTGCGTTTATGTCATCTCTGTTGTTATTTTAATTAGATTAGAAGTTCAAATTTTTATTTATGGATTGTGGTACTAGTATAGATGGACATGCGCAATTTATTATTTTACTTTTTATAGGTATTTTCATGTTTAAATTTGATGAATGTATGGAAGCAAAGCACTGCATAAGCACTTGATTCTACATATCAGGCTCAACGATTGACTTTTAGTATACATGTGTCACCCATGCTTTGGAATGAACCCTTTTGCAGATTTGTTGATGGTTCTTGGATTCTTTCAAAGTAAAGTGAAAGAATTCTGTCATGTTTTCTCATGAGCATATGGATTGGAATATATGCACTTATATAAATATTATCCTTCTTCCTTAAACTAAGCCATGCATGCAATAAGTAGATTACCTGTAGATGATTAGCACTTGCGTCCAAACCTTCTGATTTTTGTAAGTACCAAAATTAATTTATATATATATATATATATATATATATATATATATATATATATATATATATATATATATATATATATATATATATATAACTTAAGAGAAATTTTTTTCTATAAACAAAAATTATAATCAATTTGTAATTTAAGTACTCTTCATCTACATTTTCTATCCACCATTGTATGTATGTGTATGTATTTGGTTTTCTAGATTTTTTTTGAACAACAAGAAGTATATTAAAACACCAACGAGTAGCTAGAAATTACAATTTTATTTATATATGTTTTTTTTACATTCCCGTACCGGGCAAATACACCGATCATTCTAATTAAGTAAATCGCCTTTCTAGATCTAATTTTGAGCCATGTAAAATCCATAATCTTCACTTCACTAGCCAAATAGACACTATATCTCACCACCTATTGAAAATGTGGTTGTTTCTTTAATTCCAAAGAACCTGGACAGAAGTCGTCAGCACCACAAAGATTACCTCCTTGACTCTAGCCTTCATAGAGCAAGTTGAGACAGGTTGAATTTGATTGTGAGCTGAACCTCCAACAATTGGGATATCTCCACCAATTGTTGAGAATGGCATGAATCTCTGGAGTCTTAAAGCCTTCCAAAAACAAATGAATCTCATATTCAATCTTGTTGTTATAAAGCGGTCCATAGATCAAGTTCACATCAACATAGATTCTATTTATGTTTGAGCAAGTACGCAACTTTTCAAGATGAATCCTCCAAACCAGCACATTTGCGTTAGCCAGTTGAATATTGTTAGAGAAATCACACGACACTTATCAAGATGACAAACAAAACAGATCTTATGCCACTTGCCACGTTCGGATACCATTTTTTAGGAAGTAATGTGGATAACACATGAAACCAAAGCACACAAAGATACAATATTAATGTAGTTCGGTCAAGGTGACCTATGTC
This sequence comes from Lactuca serriola, assembly GCF_051521515.1. Taxonomy (NCBI): domain Eukaryota; kingdom Viridiplantae; phylum Streptophyta; class Magnoliopsida; order Asterales; family Asteraceae; genus Lactuca; species Lactuca serriola. The sequence continues at coordinate 76,790,173 of NC_136408.1, forward strand.
CACCGGAAGGAGGGGAGTACTCTTTATTATTAGTTCTCAAACAGAGGTTACAAGTAGAATTCAAGATAGATTCACCTACTCACGAAGGATACAAAACACTAACAAATGATTAGCAGACATCCCTATTTATAGATTAGGAATCAAACCTAAAACCCCAATGGGTCGAGCCTATTAATCAATAGGCCCATGAAATGTGTCAACCAATCACAATCTGCCGTGCAAAAACTTCTAGAACCTTCATCCATGAGAGACATTGCATTGGTACCAACACTGCAACACTGGCATTTCAGGTGCCATTACATGACACACCTTGTCACTTAGTGGCACCTCCTATCACTTCTTGGAACCTTTAGTGCATGACACATCGTTGAGGTGTCATGACGGCACATCAGTGTGCCATTGATTCGCACCTTCACACTTGAGGCACCTCCTATGCATGGAACGTCTTCGTGGTGCCATGACGACGCACATGTTCCATTTAGTGGCACCTTGTGTGCCATCATATCCATTTGTGCCACCATATTCAAGAGTGACATCATGTTCTATAACAGGTTAAGTGTGCTATGAGAATGCTCTGGATGCTCAAGTCATATTTAACAATGTCTACCTTGACTTGAGTATCCTATGAACTCCACCTTAAACCAAGAACTTCCTCTCATATCCTGTCATCCATCCTCAAAGGGACTTAACTCCTACGAACATCAACCAAGTCCAAGCAAATCTTGAAATTATCTTCGAGAAACGACCTTGTCAACATGTCTCCTAGATTCTCCTTGGTACCAGAATTTTAAATGCATAGCCTGTTATAGAACATGATAGGTTTCTCAACCTTCAAAACAAGTGTAACACCAGTTCCAGGTATATCTTCCCTTTGTGTTTTTTTTTCATTTGAACACTTAAATATGAATTTTGGGTTGGCCACGATGTGGTGGGGGAAAACACCACAACATGGCCTCACCCGTTAAGAAATGTGCATTTTGGTGTGCGCCACGGTGTGACAAGGTTCTGGCCACGATGTGATGGCCTATTTATGCTAAACCCTAATTTCCAGGGTGTGTGCCCCTATTTATGGAATGTGATGGCTAGGGTTAGCTCACCCTTAGCTTCTATCACTTCCCTTTCGACCTGGAGAAAACCCTAGCCTCCATTGTTGATCTTGTGTGCTTTTGTGGTGGTTTTTAGTCCTTTGAAGAAGAAAGTGTCTTTGGTGCAATTTTCTAGCAAGAAAATCTCCTCCTCATCATCTTGTGATGTTTCTAAACTCTTGTAAGTCCTCAAGCTTCTATGTTTTGTGTTCAAGCATGCTAGATCTAGGATTTTATGCATTTTCACCATGTTTAGGAGAGTTTGAGTTGATGGATTCCATAAAGTTGGCAACTTTATGTATCCTTGAGGTCCCTTTGAGGTTTAGTGTTTTGGATTTGAGTAATGGTTGAGTTTTGGTTCCATGCATGAGATTTTGACGTCATTTTCACCATTTTTTACCTAAGCAAGTTCAAGACATGCATTAGATATGCATGTCAATAAAGCAAGGGTTTTTATAAAGCTTATGGATGTTAGGAAGCTTTCTGGAAGAGATGAGAGTGTAGCTTAATGGACTAAGGGTTTAATCCATTAAGCTGTCCAGAAGTAGTTTCTACGGAACGACATCATGCTCACCACGTCATGGAGGAAGAGGTTCTTCGCATCTGATTTGTTTGGTTTGTTGCCATGACATGGTGGCATGCTTGCCTCAACATGGTGGTTGGTCAGTTCGCGACTGTATTGTTGTGGATCTGTCATGTCGTGGCCAGTGGGTGGCTACGACGTGGTGGCTATTTGTTGACTTTGATCATTGACTATTTGACCAAGTTGAATTTTGGTTAACTTGAGGGTTTTTAGAATATAGATTGAGAGGGTACTTCAATATTGTTGTTTATGTGATTCTTAGTACCAATCTTCACTGTCAAAGAGTTGTTGTGTTAGTCTGTTGTTTGCGAGGTGAGTCTTTTCATTATATTACCTATATCATAGTATGGTGCATGCTAGACTAGTTGAGTCTTACTTGCTTAGTGGTGTCATATCTATTTATTTATTTTATCATAACTACATGACTATTGATACGTTATAGGGTTGTCGATAACCCATAGAGCTGTTGTGAGCCCACACGAGTGCTGATAGTCCTCTGAATTGTTGATAGTACCAGGGTTGCTGATATCCCATATATGTTTATTATGTTGTATTGTATGTGATATTTTGGGGAACTTACTAATATTTTTTCTTACAATTATGGATTTAAATGTGTTTCAGGTACTTCAAATGATCGTGGGAATGTGAAGGCTTGATAGTACGCACTCATCCGTAGTTTTCATGATTCTGCATTTTATGATACTCTAATTTTTAGGCTGACTGTATTTTGGTACTATGGATTTGTTGACTTGGTTTTATGGAAAAAATGTTTTTATTTAATTTAAAAATGAAAATTTTGGTTGTGAAAAATAGGACGTTACAAGTTTGTATCAAAGCCCTGGTTTGAGGGATTTTGATGAACACTCATGTGATTCCAAACTCATAAGGATTAGATAGTTTTCATAAACCTTTTTTAAAAATATTGATTCTTAAAGAAGGAAAGAGAACATGTGATGTGTACAGTCAATCAGAGATCGAGAAAAGTGATTACCAACAGTATCCATCCATGTTTTATATGTTGTATTTGAGTTGTTGTTATATAAGTTGTTAGAGACGCATGCTAGTTCATAGGATGAGGATCTATTCAGTAATTGCATGATAGAGTTGCATGATTTTGTGATGCCTTGTAGCCTTGGGAATGCTTGTGATGCTTTGCTAGGAGTTGAAATTAAGATCATTAATTGCCATGTGTATACTATATAGTTTTACATAATTAGGATTTATAGCCCTAGTATGCCTGGTTTAGGCTTATTTTATGTTCCTTGTTTGGTTGTGGACTCTGGGTAGCATCATTTATTCGACTGTCCATCAAATCATGCATTATGTATGACCGGTATACGTAGAGCATTTAGCGATATTAATTGAGACTTCTAGCAGCATGGAAAGGTGGTCGAAGAGAACCTAGGATGAGTACCTAGGAGTTAAAAATGGCTCTTTGGAGAATATGGATGTGGGTGCTAATGTACTTAGTGTGGAGTACCTTAGTGACTTGGAGCATTGGGAGGAATTCTGATTCAAATACAGATAGGTGTGGAAGGTAGTATGGGCCCGTACTACTGAAAGCACAAAATCCATATGACATTAAGGAAGAGTCCTAATACTACTAAGGAACTTGTAGGAGTGTATATAGTGCATGTATATGATCTAGCATGATTTTGACCTTTTTCCTTGCATCTTTCAGTATGGTGATGATTACCCGAGGTTCGAGCTCTAGCGATCCGGAGAGATCGGGTACCAGTGATGAGGAGATCCTTAGGATCATTGCCGCTATGCTGACCACGACGATGAGGGAGGCAATCCCAGAGATGTTCAAGTATGTTAAGACCACGCTAATCGATCTGTTTAACAAGCATTACACCGTTTTCACTAAGGTTGCTACTGCCGCAGCCACGACATCCGTTGCCACTGTGAGACCGCATGGGGGTTATTTGATGCAGTACCAAGAATTCAACAACATGAAGTCTCCGAAGTTTGATGGGTTCATGGAACCGATTGCTGCTATGAGAGGGATTTCTAATGTAGAGGGATGTTTCTTTACTTGTTGATGTTTGGAGGATCTAAGGGTTCGATTTGCAATGAACCTTCCTCGCTTGGGAGCGAAGCACTAGTGGAAGTTTGTGACTCAGGGCCATTCTCCTGTGGACCGGGCCCTGGTGACTTGGGAGCGGTTTTTTTGAAATGTTCTGTGATAAGTATGTTCCATTGGTGGAGAGAGATCGGGTGGCTCAAGAGTACATGTCGCTCAGGTGGACGAGAGAGTCGATAACCGAGATCACCAGGATGTTCCATGAGAGATCTTTCGTTTGTCTAGAGTACACTTGCTCGGAGCAAGTGCGGATGACCTGATACTTAAGTATGCTCTAGAAGTATATCAGAGAATTCATGACGAGCTCCTATCACTGTACATTGGCTGAGCTGTAGTCCAATGCCAGGAGGAGAGAGATTGAGTTTGAGACGTAAGTGAGATAGGGTGAGGTGGAGAACCAAATGAAAAAGAAGAAGATTGTTCTAGTACAATCATAGTCGATCGTGGTTCTAATCCGTTGTTTTGAGATCAGGAGGTCAGAGCGGCCACACTTGCAGAAAATTTGGTAAGGGTCATGAGCGACCTTGTCGGACAGATCCGGTTTGTTATATGTGTGCCAAGGAGGGACATTTTGTGAAAGATTTTCTAAAGGGTTTTCATGTTTGTTTCAGCTACAACCAGATAGGTGATGTGAAGGATGATTTCCCACTGCTTGGCTCGAGATTAGTGCAAGCTCTAGCTCATGCGACCTTAGGCATCACTAACGATTGCCATGGGAAGGACGAGGCCCCGAAGTCCTGACAAAAAGCTTTCCAGTTGAAAGTAGAGGAGGCTAGGGCGGCACCTGACATCGTTACTTGTATGTGTTCATTTATATTTTTGTCAATTAATATTTCATGTATGCTTATATTCATGCTCATGCAGGTACATTCCTAGTGAATTCATTACCTACGTTATTGTTGTTTGAATCGGGTGTGAATCGATCATTTGTGTCCTCCTCGTTTAGTAGGGATTTTCCTATTTCCCTTGGATCATTGGAGCGACATCTAGAGGTTGCTATTGCCGATGACTACACGGTTTCAACCTTGGATGTTTACCATAACTATGTGATATAGATTTTTGTCTTAGGATTTCTGATCAACCTTACTCCTATTTTGATGAGGAATGTGTGTTTGATCACGGGTAAGGATTGTTGTGTCGGTTCAGAGCATTGATTGACTATGAGTGTCAGTTGGCGGTAGTTTGTACCCTAAGTGGGGGAGCGCTAGCCATTTATCAGGAAGGAACTAGGGTATATTCAGCACTCATGTTCGAGTTACCTTGCATATGTAGTCGACACTCGAGTTGAGGGGAAGAATTTAGTTTCCTATGTTCATGTGGTGAGAGAGTTTCCTGATGTTTTCCCAGAGGATATACCAGGCGTGCCTCCCAAGAGGTAGGCGGAGTTTAGGATAGACCTGATCCCTGGTGCTTCCCAGATTGCCAAGGCACCATATCACCTTGCACCACCAAAGATGCAGGAGTTATTCTCACAACTCTAAGAGTTGTTGGGAATAGGATTTATTCGGCCGAGCAGCTCTTCGTATGGAGCACTAATATTTTTGTCAAGAAGAAGGATGGTTCACACCGAATGTGAATTGATTACTGGGAGTTGAATAAGTTGACAACGAAAAACCATTACTTACTGCCAAGGACTGACGATCTTTTTGACCAACTACAGGGAACGTCTTGGTTCACCATGATCGATTTGAGGTCATTCTACCATTAGATGAGAGTAAGGGATGATGATCTTGAGAAGACGACTTTCCGTGCTCGTTACAGTCATTACGATTTTGTGGTGATGCCTTGTAGGCTCACCAATGCACCGACGATGTTTATAGATCTCATGAATCTGGTATGTCGGACGATGTTTGATCGATCAGTGATTTTATTTATTGATGATATCTTGGTCTACTCTAAGAACAAGGAACGACATGAAGACCACCTTCATTAGATTATTAGAGTTCTACGAGTGGGGAGGTTGAACACCAAGGTCTCCATGTGCGATTTCTGGTTGCGCGAGGTTTGGTTTTTGGGATACTTCATCAACCATTGACGGTAATTTGGTCGATTCGGCCAAAATCGAAGCAGTGATTCAGTGGGAAGTTCTAAGATCCGCATATGAGATATGGATTTTCCTTGGGTTGGCTGGTTACTACAAGAGATTTATCCGAGACTTCTCCAAGATTGCAGTTTTTTTTACCAAGTTGACTTGGAAGGATGTTACTTTTAGTTGGGGGGTCTAAGTAGTAGGCGTCTTTCAAGACCGTACGACAGAGATTATGTGAGGCGTTGGTTCAGGAACTCCTTGAAGAAGTGGATCACATTGTGTACAGTGTGATGCGTCAAACTGAGGCATGGGTTCCGTTTTGATGCAGAGAGGGCATGTGATAGCTTATGCTTCAAGGCAAATGAAGCCTCATGAGTCGAATTATCTTATTCACGATCTGGAGTTGGGGACAGTGGTTTTCGCCCTCTGGATTTGGTGCCATTATTTATATGGGGTCCATTGTACTATCTACACGGATCAAAATAGTCTAAGGTACTTATTGGGTCAGCCAAATCTGAATAGTTGGTAGCATAGGTGGCTTGATGTGGTTATAGGTTATGACTTTGAGATATTATATCACCTGGGGAAGGCCAATGTGGTGGCCGATGCTTTAAGCCACAAGACGACTGGTACTCCCATTCGAGACCTGTGTTTGAGGATGGCCATTATTTCACTACTGTTGGATATAATTAGAGAGGCTCATAATGAGGGAATCAATAAGGAGAACTGGAAGAATGAGAAGATCAATGGTCATATTGATAGATTCATCACCGACAGTCAAGGGTTATTAACCTAGTGTGGACAAGTTTGGGTTCCAGTTTCTTTTTTTGGAGTTCGTCCGACATTGTTAGAGGAGGTACATAAGTCCAGATTCTCGATTCACCCTGGAGCCACAAAAATGCATTGAGACTTGAGGCTTAGCTATTGGTGGCCATCCATGAAAAAAGAGATAGCTTCGTTTGTTGAGAGGTGCTTGACATGTCGGAAGGTGAAGGGCAAACATGAGAGGTCGCATAACAAGTTACAACCTTTCGAGATTCCGATGTGGAAATGTGAACATATCACCATGGATTTTATCACAAAGCTGCCAAGGAAAACTATGTGATTTGATGCCATTTGGATGATTGTCGACCACCTGACCAAGAGTGCCCATTTCCTTATTATTCGAAAGAGCTCTTCGGCCAAGAAATTGGCCGATATCTATATATGGGAGATCGTTGATCGCCACAGAGTACCAGTTTCCATTTTATCTGATTGATATGTATGATTAACTTCCATGTTTTGGAAGAGGTTTCCTGAGGAACTGGGACTCATACCTTCCTTTAGTTGAGTTTTCATACAACAACAACTATCATTCAATCATCGAAACACCTCCTTATGATCTTTTTTATGGGAAGAGATGTTGGACTCCAGTTTGTTGGGTAGAGGTTGGCCATAGGATCATGAGGAGCACTGAAGTGGTGCTCCAGATGACAGAGCTTATCCAACAGATCAGACAAAGGTTATAGACATCACAGAGCCTACAAAAGACTTACGTGGATAGGCGGCTGTCTGAATTGGAGTTTCAGGTTAGAGATATGGTTATAGTGAAGGTATAACCCTAGAAAGGTGTTATAATCTTCAGGAAATAGGGCAAGTTGGCCCCCTGGTTCATCGGACCTTTTCGAGTAATGGACAGGGTTGGCAAGGAGGCCTAACACTTAGATCTGCCAAAAGAGCTAAGCCAGATTCATAGCACTTTCCATGTTTCTCATCTTCGTAAGTGCTTGGTAGATGATGCAACGGCGTTCCCATTAGACCACATTTAGGTAGATGAGCGCCTGAACTACGTAGAGAGACCATTGACAATTCTTGATAGGAAGAAGAAGGCCTTGTGCAACAAGGTGGTGCCCTTGGTTAAGGCGTAGTGGCAACACCAGAAGGGCTCATAATGGACTTGAAAGCCCGAGGCGGAGATTCATGAGCACTAACCGGATATATTTTTAGCTGAGTATTTCGAGGAAAAAATCTAGTTCAAGTACGGGAGAACTGTAACACCACTTCTAGGTATATACTCCCTTTGTGTTTTTGGCATTGAAAGAATTAAATATGAAGTTTTGGGCAGACCACAACATGGTGGAGGAAAGAACCACGATGTGGCCTCACCCATTAAGAAACGTGCATTTTGGTGCACGCCACAACGTGACAAGGTACTGACCACAACATGGCAGTCGTTTTATGCTAAATCCTAATCTCTGGGGTTTGAGCCTCTATTTAAGGGATGTGAGTGCTAGGGTTTGCTCAACCTCAGCCTCCATTACCTCCCTTTCGACCTGGAGAAAACCTTGGCCTCCATTGTTGATCTTGTGAGCTTTTGTGGTTGTTTTTGGTCCTCTGAAGAAAAAGAAGGTGTCTTTGGTTCAATGCTCCAACAAGAAAATTCAATCCACCTTATCTTGTGCAATTTATGGACTCTTGTAAGTCCTTAATCTCTTACCATTTGTGTTTAGGCATGCTATATCAAGGCTTTTATGCATTTTCTCCATGTTTGGGAGATTTTGAGTGGATAGATTCCACAAAGTTGTCAACTTTATGGATCCTTGAGGTTCCTTTGAGTTTTAGTGCTTCGTATCTGAGTAATGGTTGAGTTTTCGTTCCATGCGTGAGGTTATGACCCCGTTTTCACAATATTTGACATAACCAAGTTCATGAAATGCATTTACATAAAGCAGGGGTTTTTATGAAGTTTATGAATGTTAGGAAGCTTTCTGGAAGAGATGAGAGTGTGGTTAGATGGATTAAGGGCTTAATCCACTAAGTTGTACAAAAGTAGTTTCCACAGGGTGGCATCATGCTCACCACGCCGTGGAGGATGGGTTTCTTCGCGAATAAGTTGTTTGGGGTGCTGCCCTGACATGGTGGTTGGTCGGTTCATGATTGTTTTGTCATCGAGTTGCCACGACATGGTGGCTAGTTATTAACTTCGACCGTTAACTCTTTGACCAAGTTGACTTTCGGTCAACTTGAGGGTTTTTAGAGTGCATATTGAGAGGGTACTTGTATATTGTTGGTTACGAAATTCTTAGTACCGATCTTCACTGTCAGAGAGTTTTTGTGGTTAGGTAATTCTTAGTCCCATAGGTATGATGTGAGCCCACAGGATTGCTGATAGTCCTCAGGACTGCAGATAGTCCTAGGGTTGCTGATAACCCATAACTGTTTTTTATGTTGTATTGTATGTGATATTTTAGGGAACTTACTAAGCTTTGTGCCTACAATTGTGGATTTAAATGTGATTTAGGTACTTCTATGATTGTGGGAAGACGAAGTCTTGGTTGTACACATTCATTAGTAGTTTTCGTGATTCCGCATTTTATGATACTCTGATTTTTGGGATGACTGTATTTTCATACTATGGCTTTCTTGACTTGGTTTTATGGAAACAAGTTTTCTACTTAATTTGAAAATGAAAATTTTGGTTGCGAAAAATGGGACGTTACAACAAGACTTGGAACGAGACCAACAGCCAATGATCTTTTTATCACAAGATTAACTCCATGGTCTGAGTCTATCGATCCAACCAAGTTTGTATGTTGTGCATTAGCACCATACACCAGAAAAAATCTAGTGTTCTCTTCAAGTGTCACAAGATCTACTTGACCACTTCCCAATAAGCTTTTCCCCGATTACCATGAACCACAAAGAAGTGCCAACTAAATTGGGCTGATCATAATAGAATGACCTCAAGACTTTCTCAATGTAGTGAGAAATATATAACCCTCCTAATCTTCTATCCCTTTCAATCTCCATCCCTACTATCATGATATCATCTTCTAGAAGCTTTTTCAAATATCTTTTCTAGCATTAACATCACCAGATATTTCTTCCTTAGGTTATACAAGGAATTCCCCGTGTCTATGTTGTTCCATTCCACCTTGTCATTCTAAAATTATGACAAATCCATGTGGAGTTTGTGTTCCAAACTCCACCTTCTAGCTAGCACCTTGATCATTTCTTGTAATACATGTACCACCTCTTTTCTGGTTACACATAGCAGATTCAAAGGTCACGTCTCTACTAATAATGAATTTTAGAGTCTTTCCTTCTTCTATACACCACAGACGATGACCTTTCCTTGTAGATGTATATCCTTCAATGCTTGTACCACCTCCTTTCTGGTTACCATCATTCACATGAGCGTAAGTAGGGTATCAAAACATTCATAAACCATATTTATCAGAGGGTTTCCTAGACTCCACCTCTTGAGGAGTCCTACAATTAATTATAGTTGATAGAGATCTATTCACCAAATAGCAATTAGTGTTAATTGCTTCCAACCATAATTACTCCAATAAATCAGCAGATAGTTTCATACACTGAGCATGTTGCATCAACGTTTGGTTTATCTGTTCTGCCACTCTACTTTGATGTGGTGTTTTCCATACAGTGTGATGCCTCATTATACCTTCTATTTTGCAAAAGTAGTCAAAAAAATCCTTGCAGAACTCGAACCCATTTTCTGTTCTGAGTGACCTGACTTGTTTCTTGGTTTCTTTTTCAACCGTATTCTTCTACTCCTTAAACCTCATAAACACTTCATGTTCGTATTTTTTATTTAGAAGGTGCACCCAAACCTTCATTGAGTAGTCATCGATAAAGCTCACAAACTATTGACATCCACCATGAGACTTCACTAGAGAGAGACCCCATACTTGAGTGTTGAATCGAACTAAACTTCACCCTACTTTGCATATCTCGAACATAAGCTTCATTAGGTTTAACCTTTCCAGTTACATCTCCACAAAACAACTCCGGTTCACTCTTTATCATACCCTCATCATTAATGTGCCCCATCCTATGATGCCTCAACTTAGTTTTATCATCATACTGACCTGAAGATTGAGATACAGTCACCATTTATATCATCATGCAACCTTCCATTACATAAATCCCATTATGATTCATCTTTCTCTTCATAGGTACAAGAGTGCCTTTGGTGACTGTAACCCAGTCACCCTTTCCAGAATACTTCATTTTATATTCGCAAAAGTGCCAAGAAAGATCATATTATTTCAAAGATCCAAGACGAAACAACAATCCAGTTTCCTTACCATACCATCGTGTATCTTGATCTGCATCGTGACACTTCCCTTTACCCTGCTCATCCAATCATCATTTTCATTCCACTATTTAAAGGAGTCGAACCAATCAGGATTTTACATCATATGATACAATGCTCCAGAATCCAAGATCTAAGCATCGACATAACTATTTTTACATGAAGTCAAAAGTTCACCATCATCCCTTTAATCATAATTTTCTTAACCACAACATCATTGTTGTTGTTGCTTGATTCAACCTCATTATTCCCTTTCTTCAGCAATGGGAAATCTCTTCTAATGCGCCCCTTTTCCTTGCATTTTATCATCTAATTTTGGCTTTAGATTCAGTACTTGACTTCCCTCTATTACCTCCACTTCCATTTTCTATTCTTCTTTTGCATGTGAACAAACCAAAAATGCAAACTACTTCACCAACTGGAAAATTTATTTCTAGTTCCTTAAACATTAAAGGATCCTTCACATCATTCACAATGATTGTTTTCCTACCATAGAACATGGTATCAATGAAATTCTCATAAGAATTTGGCAGTGAAGATAAGAGGATTAGTGCTTGATCTTCATCTTCAATCTTTACATTCACACCTTCTACAAATGTTGCTTCTGATACAACCTATTCGTAAGAGAATTGTTCTGATACTTTCCACACAACTTCTCCCAAGGACCAGGTACACTCATTTGATTCACGACCTTTCTCAGTACTTCATCTGTCAAACTCAACATTATAGTGTGATGTGCCCTTTCAAGAATATCCACATTTTCATTGAGCCGCCATGTCCTTTAGTAGTTTCGCATCTCCTTCCAACATCGTTGCACGTCCTTGTTGAACACGAGGAGCCTCCATCTTTATTTAACATCTAGTTTACCAAGTATATTGTTTTAATTATTTAATTTAATGATTTTGGAGGGACTCGACGAGTTAGTGCCTCAACTCGTCGAGTAGGGTCGCGGCTTGGTGATGTGGATAATAAATGGACTCGATGAGTCAGAGAGATGAGTTGTCGAGTCAGCGCTATTGGCAGAAACCCTAATTCTCTCGAGGTTGGTCCTATTTAAAGGCACTTAAGGCCTCCTATTGTGACTACCCTTCAGAGGAGAGAACCCTAAACGATTCCTGAGTGCTTTGGGCAAGAAAGAGAGCCATGTATAGCTTCTTGGTGGGTGTCTTGCAAGGAAGAGGAAGGTTTCAAACCAAAGGGGCCAGAGGAGGTTGTAGATCCGCGATTTGCAACCAAGGAGCATCAGTTGGAGGTATCAATTCAGACCCCCTTTATTCCCTATTTGAGTAGATATTTCTTTTGTGGATTAGGGCTTGTATTACCTTCTTGGTGGGGTTTTGAATGCATCAAACCACTCTTATGAGCTGATAGCATAGATCTGGACCTTGGAGGGTCCAGAGAGTCCGAAAGTGGGAAGCCATGGAGGAGCAACCATTGGGCTTTGAAGCTAGGAACCATTAATGGAGATTTTATTGTTTATAATGCAAAATACACCATGCATGGACATCAAGATTGGACCTTTACGTGACTTTTGGGTGGTAGGAGGTTAGATCTATGAGTTAGAGCTACAGATCTGAACTCAGGTGGCTGAGTGATTAATCCAATGGAACCAACTCCCCGAGTCCATGGGATGACTCGACGAGTTGTAGTGGGTGTGACCCAGTAGTCTTGGCCAGTGCTGACTCATCGAGTTGGGAGTCAACTCAGTGAGCTGATCGGACCCTAGGAAGATCATGGAGAATTCGAGGGGACTCGGTGATTCATAGGTGTGCACTTGGCGAGTCAGGTCAACATGGAATGTTGACCCAGGTTGACTTCAGTTGACTTCGTGAGTGGACCAGTAAGGGGGCAGGTGGGGCCAAAGAGGGGTAAAATGGTCTTTCACCCATCCTGTAGGTCAAAAGATGAAAAGAGGATTTAAAGTGTAAAGAGGAATAAGGCGGATAATGATCGAGATGCTTGTCTTATGTGTTAGGCGGAGGCTAGTCCAAAATTTCTGAGTGCCTGTCGGTTACCTACTAACCGAGGTGAGTCTTCTCACTATAGTTACCTAGAGTGGCATTTATGTGTGACCGGAAGGTCTTATGTGCTTGCTTGAGTTATGCATCTTATCTATGTGATATTATGCTATAAGTTATTTAGACCGGGACGGAAGGTCCAACGATTTATGAGGCCGGAAGGCTCAACCAGACTGGACCAGAGGGTCCAACGAGCTAGACCTGACCTAAGGGTCCAACGAGCTGCAAGACCGGAAGGTCATCATGGGTAGGACCGGAAGGTCTACCAGAGTTGTGGAGCTGGAAGGTCCACCGAGACATATTGACCGGAAGGTATCATAGAGCCATAGCCTTGAGTGGCTATTTATATGTATGTGGTATTTTGGGGAACTCACTAAGCTTCGTGCTTACCGTGTTATGTGTTATGTGTTTCATGTTTCTCAGGATCGCGGGCGGCAACGACTTGATTGTACACACCAGAGAAAGAGTTATGTTTTGAGGATCCTGGATTATTAATTAATCAAACATCAAGTTGTTTTTTGTAAATTGAACAAAAGAGATTTTACACAATATGTTATGAAAAGTATGCGATTTTAAAATGAAAAAAAATGTGTTTGAAAATTTACGTCGTTACACTTTACCTTCATAAAGTGAAATCATTCAAACCAATGAATTTCTCCAAATTCAAAATTGTGCGATGCAGTCTTCAATCAACATAGCACCAACCGCAACTCTAATACAACTTGTTAGGGAAATCAGATGGCACTTGTTAAGAATCATAACAAATTTGATGCCACTTTCCAAACTTTGATACCACTTGTTAGGAAGTAATACAGATAACACACGAATCCAACAGAACAAAAAGACACAATGTTTATGTGGTTAGGTCAAGGTAACTTACGTCCACGAATAAGAGGAGGGTATTTTATATTATGAGTACTCAAATAGAGGTCATAAGTATAATTCAACAAAGATTTGTCCTACTCACTAAGGATACAAATGACACTAACAAATGACTAGCATACATCCTTATTTATAGACTAGGGAGCAGACCTAAAACCCTAATAGGAGAAGCCCATTAATCCATAGGCCTATGAAAGGTATCAACCAAACACAACGGCTTCTGGAACCTTCATCCTTGAGAGATATTGTATTGGTACCAATAATGCACCACTGGAACATTAGGTGCCATTTCATGGCACCCCATGTCATTTCGTGGCACCTCCTATCACTCCATAACACGTCAGTTCATGACACACAATTGAATGGCACCTTCACACTTGGTGGCACTTCCTGTGTATGGAACATGTTCAAGGTACCATGACAACGTATAAGTTTCTAGTGAGTGGAACATTGTGTGCCATCATATCCAAGTGTGCCATCATATTTAAGTGTTCCACCATATCCAAGGATTCCACCTTATCTAAGCGTGCCTTCATATCCAAGTGTACCACATCTCCAAGTGAGCCATGAGAATGTTCTAAGTGCTTAAGTCACATTTAACAAATACAATTCCATCGTGTTTTAAATAAATTGCTTTCTAAAGAGAGGTTGTAAATAAAATTTATGCACAATGTTACCATAAATACCATCTGGTTCCTATGTTGACCTCCATCTCCTATCCTGAAACTAAAAAAAGTTTTTAAAGTCAACCTAATACTTATCCATAATCGAGTGCAACTGGATGATGATGCCCCAAGTTCTGCCTCTTTTGGCAGCCGATCAAGTGCATCTGATTAAGTGCCTCCTTCCTCGTTTATAAAATGCCACCACCATTTTGATAATAAAGTAATATTGTAAGCATTATAGATTTTGATCGTGATCCCACCTCTGTCCTTAGAGTTTTAGAAAATATTCCATGCAATTCAAAGGTGTAACACCTGTATCTTCATGTATAAGTCTTTAAAGTTTAATTTGTTAATTCTTGCATTTTGATGTCCTACGTTAAGCATAGCATAGCCCCCTATGCTGAGGAGAGAGAGGCTTTATGCCAAGTTCTCCGAATATGAATTTTGGTTGCGCGAAGTATAGTTCTTGGGGCACATCATCAACCAGAATGGTATATTGGTCGATCCGGCCAAAATTGAGATAGTGATGTAGTAGGAGGTTCCGAAGTCATGCTACGAGATTTGGAGTTTCCTTGGGTTACTAGCTTATTAATAGAGGTTCATTCATGATTTTTCCAAGATTGTTGTCCCTTTGACCCGATTGACAAAGAAGAATGTTACTTTTTGGTGGGGGCCTGAGCAACAAGCAAAATTTGAGACCTTAAGACAGAGATTGTGTGAAGCTCCGATTCTAAACCTTCTTGAGGGTATGGATGACTTTATGGTTTATTCTGATGTGTCAAATTTGGGTTTGGGTGCGGTACTTATGCAAGGGGGTCATGTGATTGCTGACGCATCGAGGCGGTTAAAGCCTCATGAGGCGAATAATCCTACACATGACTTGGAGCTGGTGGTTGTGGTTTTTCCATCAAGATTTGGTGACATTATTTGTATGGATTCAGGTGTACCATTTTTACAGACCACAACAGCCTAAGATATCTCATGGATCAGCTGAACTTGAACATAAGGTAGTGCAGATGGTTAGATGTGGTGAAAGATTATGACTGCAGGATTCTATACCATCTTGGGAAGGCTAATGTTATGATCGATGCCTTGAGTTGCAAGGCAGTAAGTGCACCCATCAGAGATCTATGTTTGAGGATGATTATCATTTGACCACTGTTAAAACTAATCAAGAAGGGGCAAGTAAAGGGATTAAAGAAAGAGAATTGGAAAGAAGAAAGAATCAAGGGTCTAATTTTGTTATTTGTCAACGATAGTCGGGGATTATTGAATCAATGCGACAGAGTATTGGTCTCGGTTGCTGGTGGGGTTAGGCAAACATTATTGGAGGAATCTCATAAGTTGAAGTTTTCGACCCATCTAGGGGCCACGAAGATGTATGGATACTTGAGATTGAGCTACTGGTGGCCCTCCATGAAGAGTAAGATATCATGGTATGTGGAGCCGTGCTTGTCTTGTCAAAAATTCAATGCTAAACATCGACCCCACACCAAGATGTAGTCGTTACCCATTCCCATGTGGAAATAAGAGGAGATCATCATAGACTTTATCATGAAGTTTCCAAGGACAATACGTGCAGTTGATTCTATATGGGTCATTGTTGATTGATTGACCAAGAGTGCTCATTTCATCTTTATTGATGAGAGCATTTCCGCCATGAAGTTGGTTGACGTCTACATCAAGGAGGTAGGCACTCGTCACGGGGTTCCAGTTTCAGTGGTCTCCAATCATGATGTCCGTTTCACCTCTAGGTTTTGTAGGAAGTTTCATAATGAGTTGGGTACTCAGATGCATTTTAGCACCACCTACCTCCTTGATGTAGACGTCAACCAACTTCTTGCCGGAAATAAGAGGAGATCATCATAAACTTTATCATGAAGTTTCCAATGACAACACGTGCAATTGATTCTATATGGTTCATTGTTGATAGATTGATCAAGAGTGCTCATTTCATCCATATTTCTGAGAGCATTTCCGCCAAAAAGTTGGTTGACGTCTACATCAAGGAGGTAGGCACTCGTCACGGGGTTCCAGTTTTAGTGGTCTTTGATCACGATGTTCGTTTCACCTCTAGGTTTTGTAGGAAGCTTCATAATGAGTTGGCTACTCAGATGCATTTCAGCACCGCATACCACCCCCATACCGACATATAGAGTGAGTGGACTATTCAGACCGACATATGGGTCCCGATTGCTGGTGGCGTTAGGCAAACATTATTGGATGAATCTCATAAGTCGAATTTTTCAATCCATCTTGGGGCCACGAAGATGTATAGATACTTGAGATTGAGCTACTGGTGGCCCTCCATGAAGAGTAAGAAAGCATGGTATGTGGAGCGGTGCTTGTCTTGTTGAAAATTCAAGGCTACACATCAACGACCCCACAACAAGATGCAGCCGTTACCCATTCCCATGTGGAAATAAGAGGAGATCATCATAGACTTTATCATGAAGTTTCCAAGGACAATACGTGCAGTTGATTCTATATGGGTCATTGTTGATAGATTGACCAAGAGTGCTCATTTCATCCCTATTGTTGAGAGCATTTTTGCCAAGAAGTCGGTGGACGTCTACATCAAGGAGGTAGGCACTCATCACGGGGTTCCAGTTTCAGTGGTCTCCGATCACGATGTTCGTTTAACCTTTAGGTTTTGTATGAAGTATCGTAATGAGTTGGGTACTCATATGCATTTCAGCACCGCATACCATCCCCAAATCGATGTATAGAGTGAGTGGACTATTCTGACGCTCGAGGATGTGATCAGGGCATGTGTGCCAGATTTTGGCGGGAACTAGGATACTTATCTTCTATTGGCCCCAGTTCACTTACAACAACATTTATCATGTAGGTATTTATCAAACTCCTTTCGAGATGTTGTATAAGAGGAGATGTCGGACCCCGGTTTGTTGGGGCGAGGTTAGACATCAAGTTATGGAGAGTGCTAAGGTAGTGCTTAAGAATACTGAGTTAATACAGCATGTGCGCGATCGGTTACAGATCACGCAGATTTGCAAAAAGAGTTATATTGACCAACGACATTAGGACCTCGAGTTTTAGTTCAGGTATTTTGTTATTCTGAAGGTGTCCCTTTGGAAGGTTGTCATCTGGTTTTGGAAGTGGGGAAAGTTGGGCCTAGGAATATTGGTCCTTTCAGGATTATCTCCCGAGTAGGCAAGGATGTGTATCAATTGAACCTGATGAGCTTAGTCAAATCCACAACACATTTCATGTCTCTCAACTACGGAAGTGAGGAGTTTCAGTATCATCAGCTCAGGCATGTGATTGTCTTGTCTGTAAATTGAGGTGAGTCTTCTCACTATACTATATAGGTTGCTATATTGTCTTTGTGACTCTTGTATGAAAGACTGTGGTTGGATCACAACACTTACATGAAAGACTGTGGTTGGATAACAACACTTGCATCAAAGACTGTGGTTGGATCACAACACTTGTTTGTCTTTATGACTTGCATGGAAGACCCTGGTTGGATCATGGCAGAAAGGGTATGGTTGGGCTATAGTCTGGAAGTGATTGTAAGACTATAGTTGGAACACAACATTCACATAGGGTTGAAATACACCCCTACGGTTGGGCCTACTGATATGTATGGTATATGGTATTTTGTGGAACTCACTAAACTTCGTGCTTACGGTTTTGTGGTTTGAACATTTTACCATGTTTAACATACAACATCAATCGATGACTTTTCCGCAGTATTTATTATCACTTTACTCTAATGTTTGACATAAATTTTACCATGATTGATTTTGGAACAAATGTTGTATGGATGTGATGGTTTTGAAAATGAAAACTTTTATTAGTATTTTTAGGACGTTTCGCAAGGAATGTTTTGTTGTCACTAAAGTCACCCTAAAAGGAATTCCATCTAATACTTTCAAGCCGGTGTATGACCATGGTTGGAGCTTTGAATATACAAAACATATAGGATCCGAGAATACCAAGGACGTTCTTGCAAAGAACTAGTCTAGATTGATATAAGCGTTATTCATTAAAATGACCATATTTTTGTACCCATATCATAACATAACCTAGCGTTTAGATAATATCACAACATAAAGTCGGTAAAAAGTTTGTGAATTCGCATATGTATACCTCTTCTGACACATATAACCCACGAAATATATTAAACTTTGAGGTTATGAGAATTTTTTTGACAAGTATATAACACATACAACTAGTTAATATGTAAGGCCCTTTATAAGTTTGTTGTTGGGGGAGTAACACTACAAGAAAAAGGGGTATCAAATACTGACATAATCAGTCTCCGATGGTCAATAATCAGTCTCTGATGATAATCAGGGACTGATTTAGCTAGTCCCCAGCTAGTCCCTGAGACCTAGTCTTAGATAGTCGATTTTTTATGTATATGAGACTGAAAATCAGTCCTTAATTCATCAAAGTATCAAAGACATAAAATCAGTCTTTGATAATATCTCATTCAGTCTCTAATTTATTTTCTTCAGATCCCCGATTTGATGTTATACTATCTTTTAGGGACTGAATATCAGCCTTCTATAATTTATTAGTTAGTCTCCAATATTTTTCATTGAAATCTCTATCTTGTATCGTATCAGTCTCTTATACTATCTTTCAAGGACTAAATATTAGTCTTTGATACTCTCAACTTTGTCTTAAATTACAAAATTACCTCCAATTTTTTATAAACTTAAATGAATTATAAAAGAATAAAAAAACAATTAATATAATCAGTTCAAAAGACAAAAGCATTACTTAAATTAAAACTTAAATGATCTTACGACAATATTCTCAATATTAATAACAAAAATATCTTCCAAAAGATTAAATAAGTCTAAACATTATGCTAGTAATTACACAAAACACTAAACTATGAAACTAAATACTAGTTCATGAAGAAACACATAAGTTGACGTAAAGATTTCATTTGCATAATTGCTCTTCTTGTTTATCCAACTTATGAGCAACTGCCTATAAATTAACCACAATAAATCACATAAAAATATTTAAGAATGTCATTAATAATCACACCACATTAGAGAATAATGACCAAATTAACCACACAACTTTCAAACTAATGAGGCACAAATTAATGTAAAATATATAAAATATTGAAGTAGACAAATATATTCCTTCTAAAATGATAACAAGATCTCCATGTTTGCTCAAACTTATAGTACCTCTTTCAAACCTACAATATAATCAACTAATGATAAACATGTGTAATAACACAAAGAAAACCAACATAAAAGCAACAATCCAAATTACCTTATTGCAGTAAACTCATGATAAGCTAGTAGTGTATCATTTGATTCGTTTCCAAATGAATCCATTTATAGTATCTGTGCATTTAAAAATAAAATAAGCACAAAGTTAAAAGAAACAACTTGTGAAACCATGGAATGAAAATACTCTTCAAGATACTATAAAACAAAATGAGAATGCTTTTGTTCATAGTCAATGAAATAGAATTGTTCATTTGAGAGTTTTTTTAATACTTAGACAATAAGGGCAATTTATGTATTAAAATAGGTCTTCTACAATACCAATAGTACATCTATTCCATCCATTATGGAAAATGGTTATCATTACAGTAAAATAAGTTGGATAAATTCCCCACACATTGGACATATTTGCCCCTACACAGTCAAGTTGTCATGAAACATTGGTGTTAAGGTGGCTTGGTTAGAAAGCTTCACCCCATATCACTATTCCATCCATAATCATTTTCTCTTGTTGTTAACTGAATAGATTAAATTACATATGAAAATCAAAAAGAAATTCCATGATTGACAGTTGAAAAAAAATAATAGAAACAGACCTTTGTAGTAACATTGAATATGTTGGGGGCACAAAGATTTGGTGGATAGACAATGAGATCTCTAGCCACAGTCAAGGCTCATGAGTGACTTGAATTATCCTTTGAATAGCTTATTGCAGCATCCTGATAATTATTAGGACAAATATCCATCTCATTTATGGTTGAAAGAGAAAAATATGGGATAAAAAATGTTGGTTATCATTTTTGCCTTCCAACTATCAAATGATAACAAATAAATACATGATCCTTAATATTATTAGGTAAAAACAAGTTTCTCCTCTACATTCATTACCAAAGACTCAGTAATAGAAGAGTATTTAGCTTCCGTGCATTACAAAGAATTATTCATAAACAGTTAGTGTGATGACTACAAATTTCAACAAAGGAAACATTTTTGATATTGTTAACCAAGTGATATACACATATACTTTGTGTTATACCTAAAAGATAGAATCTTCTTTTCAGAGATACTATGAATTAAGAAATCAAATCGTTCTAAACAAACAGTCCCCAAAACAAAAAATTTGTCATATGACTACTACAGGAAAAATCAATATAATATAAAATGACATAGACGAAGAGAAACTTACAGTTATACGGAGGAGGGCATACGATCTAGGGTTATGTAGGGGGAAGAGGGCCGAATGGAGAGAGACGACTAGGGCAACGAGATGGAGCGGTGAAGTAAGGCAAGCGATCTAGGTTAGAGCTGTTGAGCATCAGACCATGTGTATAGGGAACAAGGAACCACGATGACTCATTCCAACTTGTGAATTGATGAATATATGAAGCGGGATTTTATGATATGCTTTTTCATTTTCCCTCTTGGTAAGAAAGAGAGGTGGTTCTAAAAAATCTTTTCAAGTTTTACATTTCAGGGTTTTTAAATATTTTGATAAATTGTTTTTTTTCTATGAAATAAGGGTTTTTAAATATTTTAATTTATTATAATTAGTTAAAATAATAATTTAAGTAAATATGATATTTTGAATGTTTATAAATGATATAGATGATAATATGATCTCAGATTTATTAGAGGGTATAATAGACAATTGAGAAAATAATGATTTAAAGTGATTACAAAATGTTTAAAAAAAATATTTGGGCAAGTATGATATTTGTAAGTTTATAAAAGTTAAATATGAATATTTTAGGTTGGGAAAATATAATATTTTTATCTTTAATATGATTTAGGAACTAAAATAATTATGTGAGTAAGCAATTATCTGAGACAAATATTTAGTCCATGATATGTGTTATCAAAATAGTATTTGTGACTGATTCAGCGGTCTCCAATATATATATATATATATATATATATATATATATATATATATATATATATATATATATATATATATATATATATATATGACTAAATAACCCCCTCAACTACTAAAATTTATTTCCTAATTATTTTCCTTCATATTCAAAAATGGCTAGTCTATCTAAGACTAAACTTCGGTCCCTAATAAGTTTTCTTTGAAATATTATTCGTGATTGATTTATCGGTCTCTTATATATATGACATCTATGACTAAATAATCAATCTTAGATACTAAAATTCAGCTAGTGATAAGTGTTCATTCAAATTTCAAATAGTGTCTATTTATTAGGGATTGAAATCCACTCTTTGGAAAGTTTCCCATCTAGAGGACAAATTGGTGCAGTTATATCAATGACTAAAATTTAGTCCCTAATAAGTTCAATGCACGATCAAAACTGACACAAGTATATCTGGGATTGAGATTCAATCTCATATAACTTTCCATCCAAAGTCAAAGTTGGCACTAGACTATTCGAGACATAAATTCAGCATCCAAATTGTTCCAACAAAACATAAACTAGAGCAAATAGATTTGGGACTAGATTTTAGTCTCAAATAAGTGTCATCAGTCTTTAATGATTCACACAATAAAATGAGTCCTAGATAGTATCTGAGACTAATTACACAGGGTATCTAAGACTAAATAATCAGACATTTTAGTCACACGCTCCTTTTTCTTGTAGTGTGAGTTTAAACCCCCTAGTCTTGTTTTCTCAACTTTCAAACAAACAAACAGAATATATTACATAATGCAGTCATGAGATTTTATTCGCAGAGGGCAAGGACTGGCTAATGTGTAAGGTCCGTATGCTAGAGGGTGAGAGTTCGAACCCATTGCAAGGCTTACCTTCGCAAAATTTTCTTTTGCTTGTTTGAAAAAACAACGAGACTACCTGACACATTAACCTTCTGAGCTGACATCCATCTGTAAATAACTAAAATCTCATGACCCTGGAATTTGATATATTTTGTAAGTTTGTTTGAAAGTTAAGAAAACAAGACTAGTGGGGTTCGAACTCACACCCTCCGGTATAAGGGCCTTATACGTTGACAACTTTTGCCAGATTAAAGGCTACGAGAGGCGTTAAAAGAGCTTTGGATGGATATCTTTTGTGCATTTTTGGAGTTTTGGAGATCAGAAATGAGGCCATTTTTAAGAATAGGATGGTTTGTTGTGATTCAGAGTGTTGTCTTGATGTTCGTAATAACTCTTTCTCTTGGTTAAGTAGTAATAGTAATATATAGTTTTATTTGAACCGGATGTCTTCGTTGGTGTGTCCTCGATTGTTCTTTTCCCCTGTACTCGTTTTTTTTTCTTATTTTTTTTACTCTCTAGCCCCAGACTAGCGGTTTGGTGTGTTTAATACTACTGTTGTTGTGCTGACATCAATCCGAAAAAAGATTGTCATGATCACGAAATTCAATATATCTCGCAAGTTATATGTGCCACAAAAAATATATTCACAAATTTACGAGCCCATTTTAGCTAGTTATGTGGTCATATCTTATCCTTTTCGAAAAATGTAGCTAGGTTATAATAGGGTGATATGAGAACCAAAATATGGTCATTTTATTGAAAAATATAATGCCCTGATTAATATAATAGTCATTCCCACAGTGAAAACACACGAAATTTCAATGCTACTGGAATCTCCTATTCAATCTTCCAGATTTTAAACATTTAAAAAAACCTAATATGATATGTACATGGCAATTTACATAAGTACTTCCTAAACTGATAAGCTTCCACGGAAAAATGATGTATTAAACTGGGTTTAGCTTCAATAAGTTGTACATATAACATAAGTATGTCAAATTAAACATTAAACATACATAGCTTAACCTCCTTTCATGCCTCTAATGATCTGCTTGTTGAGCTTGGTTGAAAATAATATTTACTTAGTGGTTAGAATAACTTATTGTACAGTGTCCACTACCTGGCTTGACTTGTGAACGGTGATGATCAGAACTATGTTTTTTTTAACACCAAGGAGAAGGAAATTTATTAAACCAAAATAGCTATCGAAGCGCAAAATTACAAGATCTATTTTCTGTTGGGATTGCTACTCCAATCATCCTGATTCTTTCCTGTAATATTGTTAACCCAAAGGAAGGCCATATATAGCTTTGATTTTTGTAGCAAGAACCTTGTTGTTCTTAATGGAAGAAGTGAAAATTCTATCGCTCCTATGCCTCCAAATGCACCATATGTAGGCTAGCATCACTGACACTTTGGTGATTAAATTGAATATAGATAAAAGAAAAGGAGAAAGGAATAAGGGTTTGACATGAGAAATAAGAGTTTGTAACCTTACCTAATTAAGATATGGATGTATGGTAAATAATACGAAGCTATCATCTACGACCATCATGAATTGAGAGATGGCAAATCACATGACAAGAGTCTTCAGGTTATAACTACTCTTATATTATGAAGAGAAGGTCTAGCATGAGGAAGAAGAGATTGTCAAGTTAGCCAAGGAGTGACTGCCTGATGAACCAAACAAGGTGTTATTTTCTATCACCATGAGTTGAGATGTGGCAAGTCATCCTTGGCTACCAAACAAGAGTGCTCTTCTCTTCATGTAAGAACGTCTCTTCTTATTCTCTTATCATCACTTATTAACGTGCATTACTAGGTTGAAGGAAACCGCATCTATTTATAGCCAATCATATATCAATATTCAATGAGGCTGCACAATATATTATTCTTCTCTTTCGTTTCATCCTTTCAAATTTAGAAGAATACTATCCACTTGTGAGACCCATTCTATGTATATATAAAGAAAAAAGATGGGAACACTCCTAGATTAGTGAATTGATCCTCTCAAACCATGTTGGATCTTTGACCTATGATAGTACTGAACATGATCTTTTATTTCTCCGTGATTCTATTTCTGTCAACATTGCTACTAAACTGGAAGTTCATATATAGTTCATTATGGTGCTCATTCCCCTTGTACTTTTGCTTCAAGTTCAATACTAATTATTGTACTTAATTATGTTATTAGTGTGTTGGAACTTTAATTGTATAAAACTAGTTAAATATGTAAATATGTTTTTTAATGGCTTGTTATTTACCCAAAATAATGGAGTTCCTGTTAACATGTGGTAGCTTCACTTTTTCTATGTAAATTTGACTTACATTCCCATGGAATTTATACCTGTATATATTCGTTTTGACTTATCCAACATGTCACACACAAGAAAACAAATCTTTGAAGATTTTGTGATGCTTCTTGCATTCCTTTTATAGTAAACTCGGTTGATGTGGTTGATGTGATCGTAAGCACATGAATTGGAATAGATACAATTCAAGATGCTCAAGGTCTGCCCTTTGCCTCTCACTAAAAGCCATGTATGCAAAATGAGGTGTCTAGTTTTCTTAATTGCACTAATATACTAATTGTTAGATATAGGGTATCAGAATAACAATTAAAACATGGATAATTTGTTGGATCGGGTTTTCAACACTTTCCGATATCTTAATACGTCCCTGTTTGTTGTTTGGGATCTATGAAT